>NC_081549.1:20391301-20398062 GCF_901000735.1 Corylus avellana
TTTTTTTTTTTTTTTTTTTTTTTTCATTTAACTGGTGATCTATTACTTTTGTGATTGCTTCTAGGTAGTGAATGAACCGGCAGATGTTCACTGTCTTGTTGTAGAGATGTCCACAGTCCACACGATCTAAACTTATCGTTTGCCATGCCCTTACAAATGAAATCTCAAGTTGGATTTTTTTGTTTTTTTTTTTTTTTGTATTATGTG
Source organism: Corylus avellana (assembly GCF_901000735.1). Lineage (NCBI taxonomy): Eukaryota > Viridiplantae > Streptophyta > Magnoliopsida > Fagales > Betulaceae > Corylus > Corylus avellana. Next base: position 20,391,509 of record NC_081549.1, read on the forward strand.
TGAGTCACTAATAATATTATAAAAAATTAATGTTACTAATAATACCAGAGCATTGTTTTATTCATTTCAATTTATTCACTACAAGACTTTAATTAATTAATTATTTCATGATCGAGCAAGAGTACTAAAACTTCAGTAGACTTTGATGATCAATTGGGGATGATGATCTCGCAACAACATTTGTGTGGAGTCTCACAATAAGATATAGACGGGCTACCGCACATGGCCATGCAGCTATGATACCCACAATTAGGAAAATTAAAGCAATTATAACCATTGACGATTCCGGTTATTCAGGAAAAAAAAAAAAGCAATTAACTAATAAGACAAATATAATAGTTTCTTTATGGTGCTACCGTACATATATGTATATTGTAACATTACAAGTTAAAGGAAATAACTACAACTACAGTCAAAACACAAAATCAATTACCATGTTCAATCAATTGTTTGTAGATTCCAATTGTTTTCTATCCCATGTATTTAGTGAAGGATAAGCGCGATATGTCTTAATCAAATACCTTAGAGAATAACTTCAATACGGTTGTGACACAAACTCACTCCTTTGTGCTCACAAATTAGGATGTGATACGTAAGCCCATCATACTAAACCTAAGCTTAGAAAAAAAAAAAAAAAAAAAAAATACAACCACATCTGGTCATAGCAAATACGAGCCAAACAAAAAAAAACTTAAAAGGTAGCTGCCGGCCACCCAAGTGGGAGAGGGGTGGCCGCGCGCTACCCCAGCCACATAGGAGAATCAAATAATATTAAAAACTATCTTGGATAAAACTCTTTCTCCAACTTTAAACGGTTTATTCTTAGGAAAAATAGACAGAATACAAATATTCAATTACATTATGGGTAGAGATTTTTTGGGTCGTGTGATGAGCATTGAGTAGCTAAAACTTCAATAAAAATTTAAAGAGACATCAATAAATTTTGATCTCAACTGCCAATTTTTATCATTTGCATGAGACATTGATTGGTTTAACATTCAATGCTAATTATGCTACGCATGTGCTGATGTCCACACACAGACATAATATAGAAATTATTCCAGACGTTCAAAATATGGAAATTTTGCTAAACAAGTCCACCGTTCAAAATAAAATAGGACAAACATTAAATGTTAAGAAGATAAAAAGTTTCTGAATTACAAACTCCTATCTTTATAAGTTTCCATTATTTTCTCTCTATTTCTCTATTCTCAGTCTTATTCAAATTTGAATTATTATCTTTTTCTCCAATTTCATTATTTTCCAACAACTCACTTTTCAAGGGATTAAAATCATTTCATAGTTGATTAGTGATTAAAAAAAGAAAAAGAAAAAGGTTAGTTACCACAAATTCAATCAACCACTCGTATTAATTTTTACAATATATTTAATATATTTAAATTTAATAAATATAAACTTTCTTACAATATAATTTAAAGATATTTAAATTTAAGCATGATATGTGTACCACACTACAAAAAAAAAGTGCATGTGGCCAATTTTCTGAATTTTGAATGTCAAAACAATATTCTTGAATGAATATTCTGGTTTTTAGCACCAAACAAGATTTAGCAACTAGTAAGAAATTTTTTGGTTTTTTTTTTTTAAGAAATAAAAGGAACTAGTAAGAAAATTAATACACTAATATGAAAAATTAAATAAAAATAAACTTGAATGTTAAGACTTCGTTCTTTATTGAATATAAAGAACAAGTCTTTTTGTGCGCTAAACAACTATTAAGATATGTGCGAATATTAATATTGCAATATAAACAAACTTAACATAATTAATAAGAATGAACATTTATATGAAGGAGAGGAAACAATACCAAAAGAGACAGAGAGAACTAGCAAATTAAGTCACCATAAGAAGAGAGAATGCTGCCGAGTATTTCATATTGAAATGAAGAAAGTGCATTAAAATGCTTCACTTTAACCTTAAAATGAATGAAAAACACACACACACACACATATATATATATATATATATATATATATGACGTGGAGGCCTGCATGGCATAGGAGCGCAGCTAATCCCACCATGGGTTTGATGTGGCCTTGTGCAGGGAACGGCCACACCAGAACATGAGGCTGCTGATCATCCATCTTAAGAGGACTGATGCAGAGGCAGCAAACACTAATCGTCTCTGTGGGAGATTGCTAGTTTAACTCATGCTGTTGCCTACACTTGCTGGAGGATTAGTGGAGAACTGGAGATAATAAAGTAATTCCCTCCTCCCATGTTGTCATGATGTGCATCTTATTTTAATGTAATCATTGTCATCTAATCTTTATTTGAATGTCTAGCTAGTTAGCTAATAGATTAATTAATATGTCTAGTTATCTGTTTCTCCTTCGCGTTAAAGCATTTATTCTTAAATATTATATTAATAGGACGTTTGACCAATAAAATGTTTCAAATTAATGACGTTTTTAAAAAATGTCACTATTTCAAACATTATTAAATAATTAAGTTTTTTTTTTTTTTTTTAATAGTGACATACATCTTGGGGACTTGGTGTAATGACAGGGCGGACGTGCGTGTGTAGGTGGGGAGACGAATGTCCCCTCAAAATTTTTGAAAATTTTGTTACCGTAGGTATATATATATTCCAAATCTCGAAATGTGTCCCTTCAAATCACTAAAAAATGTCCCCTCAAATTGTTTTTTTATTCATTTTATCTCCGGTCCCACTCTCTCTCACCAAATATTCTCCGGCAACTTGTCCCCGCTAAAAACATTTTTTATTCATTTAATCTTTAGCATTATTTTCTCTTTCTTGTCTTCAAGGGATAACTCAATCGACTGTGAATCACGCCTTATGAAGTGGAGATCACTAGTTCAAATCCTTTCTCTCTATTCTCTTGTGTTGATATGTCAAAAAAAACTACCCTCTCTCACCAAAAAAGAATCTTCAGCATTGTCCCACCAAAAATATTTTTTATTCCCTTTACCTTTTATCTTCGAGGAGAAGGTACCCTCCCTTAGCTACCTAAGTCTAACCGGATGCCATACTGGAGAAGATTCTCAAGGGAGTATTTGACCGATTTTTTCTTGCATAGCTCGTTTGATTAGAACTCGTTCAAATTCTCGCTCCTGAAGAGTGCGCCCAGGCTCGCCCAACGGCATCCAGGTTCTTCATCTCCCACATCTTTTTTCTTTTTCTTTTTCTTTTTTTTCGATTAATAGTTAGTCTCTTTTTCTTTTTTTGTTCCTTTTTTTTTCATTTTCTTTTTTTAAGTTTGAGTAGCTAATTTGACAAAACAGAACAAATTAAGATTAATTGTTTCTTAATACGTTGCTAACATCCCAAGATTAATTGTTTCAGTGAAATTAGTGTTGTATTGCTATTTTAATTTGTTTTTTACACAGAGAATGTTTATAAGAAAAATGTTAATTAATGACCAGTTTATAATGAATAATTTTAAAAACTAGCCCTTGTTTAAATAAAATAAAATTGAATTGGGTGGGACACTTGGGCTTTGTTTGGAATTATTGCAAGCTGCAGCGGCTTGTCTCATACTCTCAGGCTCAGCAATCAGCATTATTGTGCATTATTGTAGTTAGGAGCTTTGGGGCATTTTGTTAGGAGGAACAATTTACCCTCAAAGGTACCATTTTTTTTTAACCATATAGATTATACTTAGTTTATATTGCTAATAATTGATGCTATTGTATGTTTGTAATGCCATAAAATTAAGATTTTTAATAAATATTTTTACTGTCTTTTGATGTAGGAAAATTATGTAAAAACAAAAAAAAATTCACCGCACTCAAAATCTTGGTTCCGCCCCCATGTGTAACGATAAGACCATCTTTTATGTGTTGAATGTAAAAATGGATTAGATATGAAATGTCTGATTAATTACTTGACAATTGACATCGATCAGACAACTATCTCCACGGCCGCCCCGCTCTCTTATATGCCCTTTCCTCGATCTACTTGCAAGAAAAATCACTGACGAAAAGGAGAATTTCTGATCAATGGCAGAACAACTACATGGGTGCATATTCATTTCAACAAAATATTAAATGGTTGGGTCATCGAGGTTTTAATTTTGTCAATCGTTGTTTCAATTATTTGAAAATAACCCAAAATTAATAGCTAAAATATTTGAATATTTTTATGTACAAAGATAATGCTTAGAGTTTTTTGTTTTGACGTAAAATATTTTTTTTTGTTAGAAAATATTTTTAGCGGAAAATATTTTCTTTAAAAGTGATTTTTTAAAACATTTTTCAGCGTTTGACGCGTATGGTAGTGTTTCGTTTGGGTCCCAATGATATCTTAGTTGGGTCCTGACGAGTCCCAATTGAGTCCTGGCAAATCCTAACCGGGCCTCGGCAGGTTCAAACTCAGACCTGACAGTGTGGGAGACCGAGTTTTATGGTTGCCCAGTAAAGTCCCATCAACATCCTAGCTAGGTCTATCGATTTGAAAATGAGAAACTTAAAGTCAGATAATGGTTTATGGTTTTCAAAAATTGAGACAATTTTACTAAAATTAAATAAGTTTTTTGGGTCAAACGAAAAATATTTTCCATCGATTATTATTATTTTTTTCACACCAATCACCAATATATATATATTCAGAAATTATTTTATGCCAAATCAAACCGAGACTTTGTCTCTATCAATTAATCAACCCAATTCACAAGTGAGAGTGATCTAGATTGCAAGGGTGATTGGTGTTTCTCTTTTTCTATGAAGTAGCTAGAATAGTATTTTGCGACTGATAAGTTTTTCATGCATAACGAAACACCAAAAATATACAAAAATAGCAAGTTGAATATTTTAAAATTTGAGAAAAACAAAACAACCTGAGCCAAATCTTATTATATACCATTGATTCGTTAATTTATCAAATGCCAAACACGTAAACACAACAACAAAAACATATATGAGTACCATTATTTACGTACGTACATGCATGCATAATGCATTAAGACTTATGGAAAATAAGGTCGTAAATCATATTTCTTTTATGTCTTCAATAAGCTTGTCCAAATTGTGGTAGGAAGATCCACCATGGTTAACACAATCATGAGCCAATTTCACAATCCGATCCATTGACCTCATCATTTCCTCCCTTCTCTCCTCCATCACTGCTCTTATCATCATCTCAATCGTCGATCTATCACACGTGTCCTTCATGTCAAGGCCAATTCTCCATACCTCACTAACCCACCTGCTATTAATTTGCTGGTCGGCGAGTGTGGGCCAACAAACCATAGGGACCCCAGCAACAATGCCCTCTAGGGTTGAGTTCCAGCCATTATGGGTCAAAAACCCACCCACCGCCTGATGGGCCAAGACTTCTTCTTGTGGAGCCCAATCCACTAAAAAGCCCCTTTCTTTGGTGCCCACTTGTAGCTCCTCTGGTATTGGGTGCTCTGCTTCCGCACCCTCAATGTCATCACGCCGTACAACCCATAAAAACGGCTTGCCACTGTTGACCAGGCCGTGCCAAAACTCCAACAACTGACTACGTTTCATCAACCCCGTGGTGCCGAAGCTAACGTAAACAACGGATCTTAACGATTGTGAATCGAGCCAGGTCATGCAACTGCGGTCCGCTTCGCATAAATTATTAAAGGACGATAAAGACGGTAAAATGTCATGTTCAATATGGGATGTCAGAAGAGCAGTGAGAGGTCCAATTGTGTAAATTTTAGAAAAGAGAGGGGCGATGTAAGAGAGAGTGGGATCTTCGAGGCGGTCAAAGGTGTTGAGTATGAGAGCTGAAGTTTGAGTCATGGCCTTGATCTGCTCGACGTAGAATTGAAAGATGGGGCTATCCAATTGTCGTCTACAAATACTGGGTAAATCTCGACGTCGCAAAAGGCCTTCTATACCTGGCACGCCTTTGATCATCCGATCCATATCGTCATCTGCTACAGTTTCATGAAAGACATTAGCATTTATTAGTCTCTGAAAATTTTTATTTTATTTTATTTTTTCAAATTTTCAATAATTTGAACAATAATTATTATTATGAAAGAGTTTATATAAATTTGAATTAACAAACCACATACTTAATTAGTTGGATGAATCACATAAAAATTTCTTCACATTTCATATCCTAATTACTAAGAATATTTGATGCATCCAATCCAAGCGCGGTCTGCATTACTCTTGGACTTGGAATATTTAAGTTTCCTAAAGCCTTTTCTTAAATCCTTGTTATCAATGGAGCCATGAAACAAGGGAAAGGAACAAAGAGCCGGCTGCTTAATTGCTTCAGTCTTTCCAACACGACAGCCGATCGACAGGCATAAAGTTTTGATTTTTGTCGCATCTTCTACAAGATGTTCGCTGTTTTCACTTTGGAATATTCTCAAACAATGTAAGTAAAAAAGAAAACCCTAAGTGATTTACACACTTACCCTCACCTCCTACAGGGAGCTGACCTTCCTCAATGAGCTTCGGGAGGCAGAGAAAAGGCCACAAGCAGCAAGGACTGAAGGCCCAAAACGTAATTACGCGAACGCCCAATTCCTTAGCAATATCAACTGCGAAGGACATAATGCCATCGGCTATTACACAAGTGACCG